>NW_019392851.1:510206-517020 GCF_000648675.2 Cimex lectularius
CTGTTAATTATCTTAAAGGACATAAAAGGCCATTCCGATTTTCCAGGAATGTAGTTAGGTCAGAGGGGACCTGCTCCTGTAAACATTTCTTACTCCTTACATGTTATGAGAAGATTTTTTTAAAGAATGATTATGTGTTTATCAAAACTAGATAACTTCCATAACTAGAACTTTGCTTGAATTGTGTCTTGTAAGCCTGGAAACAAACACCCATAGTTTAATAAAACCAACATGGTCAAATTAGTCATACCACACCAACATTCGTTTTTAAAAGATCGGGAAATAGAAGTTTATTGCATCTAGGCCCAAATCTATAGATTGGTATAATTGTATAAGTAATGTACTTAAGAAACCCGGCTTCGTCTGAGAAGAAATACGTGAGGTAGAAACATTTAAAAGGTTTCCCCGACTCTGCGCTTAACGGGCTCAGTTTGATTTTACTATCATGCGACCTTTCGTAATAAAGATTCCCTTCTAATCTAGATTGAAGAATCTCACGAAACCCCCGGTTTTTATAGGTTTGAACTCAAATAGCTTAAGACGACGCAGCGGGTCGATAGGAATGCCAAATATTCCCGTCCGTTTTTAATCTTTCAATAGGTTGAGAATCATCACGGTGCTCTTTCGAAACAGAACTCTTTCCCGTGTGTCACAGCCCCGAACTCCTCTTTCGACCTTGTTAATACAATCAGAAAGGCGCAACACACCCTTGTATTCAAAATCGAGACGGTTTACTTTTTTTCCCTTAGGGCACGAAAGGCCTAAAAAAATCTCTACCTGTACGAACTAGTAAGAATGGAAAGTCATTCTTTCCAAGGGTTTAATTATACAATTCAAACGATGTGATTAAAAAACAAAAGGGGTAAATTATTTACAGTACCACTATGTCAAAACCTTCCTGGGAGGTCTTAATAAAAATTGGTACATCTATAAAGAAAAAATTACAAATTACTCAACAAGGCGATAAAAGCTTTTAAAAAACTATCTAAATCAGCATAAATTATACGATAAATTTAATTTCTTAATGAACACTTACCTCAAATCAAGTTCTTAAGAACTTTATTACCTCGACAATACTGCCCAATGTTTAATGTATTTACTTAAACCTCGTTTTACAAGTACGGGTACGCCAATAAAATGTAAAACATCATTTTTGTTCTAGTCAGTCGATCTCTAGGTTATAACAGAATACCAATACAATAAATTCATCTTCAGCATGGTACAATTCAACCCAATAGATCAATGAACGTTTAATCTCTCCCCTTATGTTATCACTATCACCTTGCTTTCTCCCCTTCGGATTCTGAACCTACACCACAAAACCAGGAAAGCCCATCTCATTACATCTAACATTCTCAAACATGTCGGAAAAAAGCAATAGTCAATAGTGTCCTGGAAACAATCCATCATCCGCGTACCACGCCTAGCACCCCGGCTTGTTGTCGTTGCTCAAAAACACCTTTTTACATATAACTTAATTCCTTAATTATTTCGATAATATTTTCTGATACCATCCAGAAAAATCTGTAGTCCTTCAAAGTGGCGTTCAACTCCCACCCTTTATATATACAGCTGACGTCTCTATACATTATGACGCTTCTATTATTATATTTGCTAATGACACAGAAATCTTCTCATTTCATACAGGCCCTGTCAATTTCTCCCATAACCTGCAATAATACAAAGATAAGATCGGAATCCACACAGAGGAATCCGCATTTCTATAATTATTCGGAAATCGTGAGATGCGGTCTGGTGCCAGGTTCCAGAAAAACATTTTCTTTATCGTGCCAACGTTTCGATCTTTATTGAGATCATCTTCAGGGCTCAAAGTGTTTGTTTTCTGTGTAATTTTGCCATTCTTGCGTGTCGTGTTGAGAGTGGGCATTTCTAACATCTTTTGATATATAAATTTTTTGTTCAGGCGTCTGAAAAAATGGTCGTCGGTAGGCGAGTGGTCTGGAAAATAGGAAGGGTGTGGCAGAACCTTATAACCAAGATACAACAGTTTTCGTGTTGTCACGTGTGACAGATTGAGCCCTGAAGATGATCTCAGTAAAGATCGAAACGTTGGCACGATAAAGAAAATGTTTTTCTAAAACCTACGTCACACCAGACCGCATCTCACGATTTCCGAATAATCATCGACTAACGGTCACTAATCACCACATATTTCTATAATATTGCCTTCGCCTTCTGGAAAAAAAGTTGCCCTTTCAATCTAATCCAATAATATCACAAACCACGTAGATATCTAGGGGTGTACCTAGACGAGAGACTAACGTGGAGTTCCCTCTCTCATACATCTCAAAAGACAATAACTGATACGATGCCTACTTTGTCTTGAACTATTCGGCTTCGGCTTACGATCCAGCATTCAACGAATTCGAGCATTCTATGGATCCAATGAAACAATTCACAATGACGCTTTGTATATGTCACAATCTTGACCAAATTCCACAAAGTCCTCCCAGTTTACTCCTAATCGAACAGGTCTCATCCCGCACAAACTCCTTAAACTCTATACGAAGATAAAGAGAAAAGATCCCACACATCTAAAATGTTTCATTAAAATCAGCGGTCCCAGGTCATTAGTCTCCCTTTTTAAATGCATAATTTCACTATGGACGTCCATGTTATTGAATTTATAATAAAGAAAGGATTAAGAAGATAAACAAAGGAAGAGAGGTAAATAAGTGACATGGTGATCAGCTTATCCTCGCTGTGTGGTCTGGCAGACTAATTTCGGCGATTCGCCATGTTTGGTCCCCGGGCCGGATTGGTTATCACTAAGTAAATTACTTATTGTTAGTCTTACTGTTGTCTCAAGGTCCGTCTTGCCTGATACAAACCAAATAATCGATTAGACCAAATTGAAGGTACATCAACTCTCTGACTACAAGAAAATTCTTACAATACATAAAACGAAAATCAGTCAGCCCAACTATTAAAGATAGTGACAAGCCAAAACACATCTCGGTGGACAAAGCAGTGTGGGTAGACTAACCAAAATAATAGATTAATTCACTACTTTCGTGGTCCGCTTGACCAATTAATACATGTCAATTAATTAAGGCTTTTAGTTGAGATGAAAAAAAAATGGCAAAAGGAGGGAAAACTCATAAGGTGGGGTTGAGATAGGAAGTTGATGTCCGAGTGGATCGAGGTCACGATAGCTCAAGTGGTAGAGCAGCGGCGTATCTTGCCGAAGATCGTGGGTTCGAATCCCGCTCGTGCCATTGACTTTTTTTCATCTCAACTAAAAGCCTTAATTAATTGTCATAAAATAATAGAAAACAACCGAACAAGTTCGGCATTTCGCTATCTCCGTCGCCATTTTTGGTCCTCCAGGCCAGTTTGGTACGGTTGCCAGTAAATTAAGTTCAAATCTCTAAAAATTATTCACTGTAAATTTAAACGTTTTAAATAAATTTCCTTTCAACTACTAAACGCACAAGGAAAATAACAAACTAGGTTATGAAAAACAACGAGATAAAAAACATATATAGAAAGTAATCATCATTATCATCTCTCAAGAAAATTCATGACAATAAAACCTGCTGGGCATATTATCAAATGACAAAATAAACAAGAAAACAGCCATTTCTCTTAACAATTCTCCATAGGAGAGAACACGGTGATAATTTTCCCTAAAGAAGTTATTGATATTCTCACTGCTTTCGGTTAACTAATCAGAGATGTATAAAAATTTTAAAAAGTCATTAAGAACAAACAAATGAAATAAAGCAGATGTTAGTTACAGAACAGAAACAACCTTTGTATGTAATAACTATTCAGATAAAATTTAATTTCCACATCTGAGACTCAAATATCAAACATAAATCAACATTCTTTCTAGCGGATGAAATGCGAAACAATAAGTACAATAACCGGAAAGTAGACGTTCATTGAAATTTTCAGCCCATCTCAATCTGCCAACCTAAATTTGGCCAGACGAACAGTTTTTCTTAGTTTAAATCCAAATTCTATTTTTATAAGCTTTGTGCTTTGGGATTGGTTTTGAGTGAATAGAAAGCTTAAAAAAATGGCATAAAAAAGGATCCCAATTCAAGACAAATGTGACTAATATCGGGCCTAACTATTTTATTGAAACAAATAAATAACTTGAATTGATGTTTCTCGTTATATTTTTATCATCTAATTGTAAGCTTGTGTTAAGTAAAGTATGCAGTCGACTCTTGACAATTCGAAATCCAAGGACTACAAAAATAATTCCAATTATCAAGATGTCAAGAGGAAAGAAAATAAAATTATTGTGAGTTGATACGCACTTTTACAAATTATTTCTTGAATTGTACATACATAAAACATCGTAAAACTAATGAAAAATTGGAAATAGATCGACTGAAAAATCTTACATTGTTATGTATGCATTTTTTAAAATCGCGAAGTGGCTTTTGCTTTGATGTGGCCTGGCATCCTTTGTCTATAATAGTTTTCTAAATTGGCCAATGCTGAAAACACAAAAACCTGCCCGCCGGACATAATAAATTAGAGAAAATTCGAACAAATTTTGGCATTAGGTAGTAAACAATACGGAAGAATAAAGAGGAATTAGGAAAAATATTTTGAATTACCAAATGTATCAAAATGCACAGGTATTTTACGATTTACCAAAGTGACCTGCTGAGTAGTTAGTATTATCAAAAAATTCGAATTGCCAAATTTCGAATTAACAAGGGTCGACTGTAAAGTACTTTTATTGATATAATGTATCACTGAGTAATAATTATTTGGAGATCGTGATATGCGGTCTGGTAGGTTTTAAAAAAACATTTTCTTTATCGTGCCAACGTTTTGATCTTTTTTCAATTAATTAATCTTTATGTAAGGTATTGGTTGAAATAAAAAAGCCAGTGTCACGAGCGGGATTCGAACCACGACTAAATACGCCGCTGCTCTACCACTTGAGCTATAGCTTGTAGAGCAAGGGCGTATTTAGCCGAAGGTCGTGGGTCTAATTAATGGAAAGAAGTTATTTGTTCAATCGGACCACAAAATCTGATGGTTTTGATCTTTATTGAGATCATTTTCAGGGCTCAAACTGTTTGTTTTCTGTGTAGATTATTGAGTGTAGGTGCCAAACTTTGTAGATAATTTGCTTGTTTCGTGTAATAACGTTATCATTTATTTTTACTAGCCGTTATTAATATTACAAATACTTTGTTGAAGTAGTGAGGAGCGGTCAAGAATGAGGTAGTTTAGGAAAACACCTTTTTCATTTTTTTGCCGACGTTCCGACCTTTATTCGAGACCTCTTCAGGGCATAAAGTATGGTGCTATTTTTGCGGTGTAATATTAGTTTTTTTGTGAAAGTGTTGTTACACCACAAGAATAGCAGCACACTTTGCCCTGAAGATGACCCGAATAAAGGTCGAATCGTCGGCAAAAAAAAAGGCTTTTTTCTGAACTACCTCATTCTTGACCGCTCCTCACGACTTAAAGAAATTATGAAACAACAGGCCAATAAGAAAAACACATTAAAAATATTTTCAAGTTTTATTGAATATGGCTTGGCTCAACAGAGTTAAAACAAAACGCTGCACATTTTGTCAGCAGGTGGTAAAAATCCGGCGCGGTTCTAAAGGCGATAGAAATCTTGTCGCTTTCAATTTATTGGTTTGTTGTTTTGGCCAGGCGGGGGCGGCCGGGAAACAATTTAAGCCCGGTTTATGAATAATCAACGGATTTAACGGGAAAAAGGGGGGGATCTGGCGGATTTGCGTGGAAATCGATTTCCCCACGCACGTGATCTAACTGCCGAGTGAAAGCGTAGGGCCTCCGAGTGCCAAAAAGGATAAACCACCCGTTAAAGCGGGCCTTTGCTCCCGTCTCGGTACAAATTTTTCCACGGGACGCTTTATTTTTTGGCCCTTTCTCCCAGTAGTTAAACAGTGATGGGGGGGGGTAGATTTTTTTAGAACACCGATTCGCACAGGTTTGAACTTTCAGCAGAGACGCGACGCGAAAAACTTGGGAATCGAAAGTTATAACCTTTATAAAAATTAAAAAAAATATATCGATTGGTTCATCCGTTGGATAATTGATGTTTTTGAATTGTTGAAAATTATTTACTGACGACGCTTCCGCTTCAACGCCCACAGCCAGTCGCTTCCCACTACTATGACAGACACAATAGCATTTTTACTTCGGTTCAAATTGAATAATTATAGACCAGAGGCTATTCTGAAGAGATTTTGGAATTATTGGACTTTTGGAACAAGAATGTAATTACAATTTGTAAATTATAATCTAAAAAATAATAATAAATTTAAAAAACCTTGCCTTACTTTTTAATTATTATTATTCAGACTCATTAAATTCACTAGATTTCGTCGTCTGCTTGACCAATTTATATCTTTCAATTAATTAATGTGTTTAGTTGAGATAAAAAAGTCAATGTCACGAGCGGGATTCGAACCCACGACCTTCTGCTAGATACGCCGCTGCTCTACCACTTGAGCAATCGTGACTTCGATCCACTCGGACAACTTCCCATCTCAACCCCTCTTTTTTTGAAATTTCCCTCCTTTTTGCTATTTTTCAAATGTCGTGTAATCTATTTGATTCTCGGCGACAAGTGAAATGGCCACGGAGAGCTTTAGTGAAGGTATATTTCATTTTTACTTATTAAAGTCACTAGTTTTCGTGGTCCGATTGACTAATTAATTCTTGCAATTAATTAAGGTTTTTAGTTGAGTTAAAAAAGTCAATGGCACGAGCGGGATTCGAACCCACGATCTTCGGCTTGATACGCCGCTGCTCTACCACTTGAGCTATCGTGACCTCGATC